>NC_041397.2:297699125-297726625 GCF_900747795.2 Erpetoichthys calabaricus | reverse complement strand
TACACCGTGCTTTTTTCCCTTATGAAGATGCTTGTATGCCTCACTCGCTCGCTTCTTATTGTTTCGCTCCCTTCTCAATTGTTTAATGAATTTTTTGTTCTTCGCAGTTTGCGGCTCTTCCTTCATTTCTCCGTACTGCGTTCTTTTATCTCGCGAATATGTTATTGCAATCCGCAGCTGGAGCGTTTCTATAAACTTAATTTAAACTTACGTTTTACACCGTGCTTTGTTTCCCTTATGAAGATGCTTGTATGGTTCACTCGCTCGCTTCTTATTGTTTCGCTCCCTTCTCAATTGTTTAATGAATTTTTTGTTCTTCGCTGTTTGCGGCGCCAGAGTTGAAGCCCCTAACGTTGCGGTCAGCAAGTCGGCTAACATCCGCCATGTGCCGTCTTTCAGTTGCGAGAAGCAGATCATGGAATGGTTTTAATAGTTTACTTTCAAATAATGCAAAGAGTATGCGACACGTGTTTCTCCCTAATTCTGGACTCATCAGGCGTACACACTCACTGCATCCGCTCTCAGGAATCGAATCTCGAACGTCAGCGCCAGAGGTGAAGCCCCTAACATTGCGCTATGGCGTGTGGTTCGTTTATACCTCGTGTCTTCTCATTAAACTTTTATCTCACGAATATGTTATTGCAATCCGCAGCGGGAGCGTTTCTATAAACTTTATTTAAATTTACGTTTTACACCGTGCTTTGTTTCCCTTATGAAGATGCTTGTATGCTTTACCTGCTCGCTTCTTATTGTTTCGCTCCCTTCTCAATTGTTTAATGAATTTTTTGTTCTTCTCTGTTTGCGGCTCCTCCTTCATTTCTCCCTACTGCGTTCACAGTCTTTTCACGTGATTACGTGGGAGGCGTGATGACGTGACACTAAACTCCTCCTCCCATGACCATCGAGCTGCTGTCCATTACAGTATATTGTGAAAAAAGAGGTTCCAGTTATGACCATTACGCGTTGAATTTCAAAATGAAACCTGCCTAACTTTTGTAAGTAAGCTGTAAGGAATCAGCCTGCCAAATTTCAGCCTTCCACCTACACGGGAAGTTGCAGAATTAGTGATGAGTCAGTCAGTCAGTCAGTCAGTGAGTCAGTGAGGGCTTTGCCTTTTATTAATTAGTATAGATTACGCTTACATATATGGAGCAGATGAAGGACTCTAGTGACTGCAATTCTACCGCCACTCCAAGGGTCCTAATGCCTTTTCTCTCCCTCTGCAGACCAGCTGGTTGATGGTTAGACCACCTCTGAAGTCACTTTCTGTGTCTGTCCAGCTGGACCCTCCTCTTTCTGCCAGATGGGTCCAAAACTGGAGGCCCCACCATTTGGGAGAGTTCTGTTTTGACCTCACATCTGCAGAGACGACTTCACAATAATTCTGTGCTTTGTTATGATTTTGATGAAACCAATTATGCCAGGTGGCTGGGCTGGCACCCCAACTTTTAATTGTTGTCCAAACAACAAACGACCTATACAAAACTCAGACTGGAAGCAGTTATGTACTACCAATGCACAGCATGCCCCACAAAAATGCCATCCAAGACCCGTCTGGGGTTATTCATGCCTTGTACCTGATGATTGCTGGGATAGACTCCACCTGTCCTGCGACCCTGTGCTGGGTAAGTGGGTTAGGGAGATGGATAAATGAAAGGACATGAGCAAATGAATTAGAAACATCTGAAAAAATGAGAGCTATTCTGATTTTTGCCTTAGAAAAGATTGTTTCAGAATTGGCTTTTCTTCGCTTTAACAGTTCTCCTCCAATTAAGTTACTGTGTTTTCTACTTAAGTTACTGTGTTGAGAGCTTTGTACCCACTTCATTACATTTATTTACTTCTCGACTGGTACTTACTTTTTAAGCTCATAAGGAGCTTATTTATTTAGTCAGCCACTCACATCTTGCAGGATTTGAGGCTCCTTAATTTACTAGCTTTCTTATTTCAGGTATGCAAAAAGGTCTTTCAGGGCATTCTGCACAATGACTAAATAACTCAGCAACATAGTGTATTTATATTTTGTGTGATTATTATTTGAGTGAAAATTAAACTAAACAATCAACTAATAGCCAAAGTCTTATGTGTACAAAAAAGTTTTACCACAGGAACATAAGTTGACCTCCTTAAGTCAAGGTGATCCAAATTGCTAGAGGTACATTCATGCAAATAACCCAGTATTATGATCACTTTGGACAGTGGATGTGGTCAAAAGAGACTTTGTTTGGAGTACATGTTATGTGCCATTCAGTATGCCATTTGTAAAAGCGGTGTTAATGTTTGTGATACAGAGACAAAGCAAATGGACAAAAAAACATATACACAGAAACACCGACACTTGTCCATTTATTAAGGGGGATGTAAGGTTTTGGCCCTGACTAGACATACTAATTGACAGCACCCATGAAAAGAGTAATATATGAAATGCTGAAGCAAAGAGTTTAACAAAAAAAACGAGTAATGCTTAAAAAGAATAAACATAAAACTTTCTAACAAAAATGCATTTTATTATTTACTGTACTGATTCAGTTCTATTTTTGGTTCTGAAGCATATGTTGTGGAAACTGTAATATGTATTAAGTATTTTCTTGTTTTATATAAGGCAACCACGTATAAGAATTCTGCTGTCATTGTGGCAGATGGCAAAAAAAAAGAAACTAAACTAAAATGAGTAAAAGTCCAGCAGTGAACCTTTGACTATATTTGAATAGACACTGAGACATTAATAGCTTCATTGTGTTAGGGGGCTGTATGGGTATGGAGGAGAGATACAATAGACCTTTCACTAATTTTAGGGGGAAAATGTTGCCAGTAGAATCAAAGATGTAAGAAAAACTTTGGCAGGTAGGATATCATTACTAAAAATTATTTGAAACAGAAAAGCAATGAACAGATCCGATATGTTTCTTGGCTGCAAAACCTGGCCTAGAAAAATGATTGCTTATAAATTTAGACAGGTTTTGTCTAGTGAATAAGATCACAACTGTAGGTGCTATGCTGAAATTGACTTGTGTGACTCAGACTTCATGTTCATACATTAGGATCTGAGCTCACATCCCATTATATCACTTTTTAACATTGAAATAATGTATTTTTATACTTTTTCAGCGTGAGGTTATTTGCTGAGCTGAAGCTGATAATCTGAAAAAGTCCAATATTTTTCCTAATACATGACTAGCAGTTCTATCGCATAAACAGATAGGTGATCCGAAATTAGCTGATGTGAGCTGTAAACAGGCCTTATTTAATAATGCTTGCATCTTCTTTCGAAAATAGTTTCAGTGGGGTATCATCAAACTTTATGTAAAGAGAAAAGCAAAAGGCAGCCCAAAATACAAGAGAATAGCAGCACTGATAATTACTTTGACGCAGTGCAGAAACTATTTAACCAGCTTTTACGATATACAGCATCTTTTGTTGTTAGCCATTTAAAGAAAAAATATACAAAGCACTTCTGTATAATAAAGTTTTCTATTAAGCAATTTTCTAATCATTAAATCCAAGTTGTCAAGTTGCCGCACCCACCATACAACGAAACAGCTTGGGAGCCCCGTTGGCAAACCCCCAAGCAGACATGCGGTCCAGTCCCACCCTCCGAAAATGACCCTCTATCTGCCGCAGCCAGGTGTTACATGGGCGACCCCGTGGTCTATTCCAGTCACTCGGGTCCCCCAACAATGAGGATCTTACGACCCGGATCACTCCTGGAGAATTGAGCCACATGGTCGTAGTGCCGTAATTGACGCTCCCTCACAATGCAGGTAATGTGCCTCATTCAGGACTCCATGAGCAACACAAAGTCAAACCAGCAGTATCCAAGAATTCTCCAGAGTGACACAGTACAAAAGGAGTCCAGTCTTCATCTCAGGTCACTGGATGGCATCCATGTCTTGCAACCATATAACAAGACAGTAAGCACCAGGACTCTAAAGACTTGGACATTCGTCCTTTTGCATAGATATCTCGAGCACCACACACCCCTATCCAGTGACCTCATGACCCCCCATGCTCTCCGTCTATTGACTTCATAGGGGAAGTCAACAGAGACATGAATGTCACTGCAAAGGTAAGTAAACCTCTCGATAAGGTTTACACTGTCTCTGCAGACAGACACACTGCTGATGGCTGTGCCTAAGAGATCATTACAGGCCTGGGTCTTGGTATTATCTGGACACTTACAAGCCCAGACACTCAGACTCCTTGCTCAGTCTCTCGAGAGCCCCAATCAGAGCCTCCATTAACTCTGCAAAGATCACAGGATCGTCAGCAAAGTCAAGATCAGTGAATCTTTTTTCACCAACAAATGTCCCACAGCATACAGGTTAAATCCAGTAGCTTGAATAAATAAATATGAGAAACAATGATGAGATGAAGCCCAGAACATGTTTTTCCCGTCTTAAGAATTTTGGAAGTTTAAGACATTTTTTAAATATGCAAGATACTGAAATTATTGATTCATGTATTTATTTCTAGTAGGATTGACTACTGTAATGCGGTGTTCACTGGATGTTCAAATCGTCCTATATGCAGCTTTCAGTTAATTTAAAATGCTGCTGTAAGAATTACTACAAGAATTAGAAAGTACAAACACATAACGCCAGTTCTCATGTCCTTACCATGGATCCTATTTAAGTTTAGGGCTGATTTCAAAATCCTCCTTTTAACATATAAAGCCTTAAATGGCCAACTTATCTGAACTTATTGTTACTTACAAAGCAGAGTGCACATTAAGATCTCAAGATGCCAGTTTGCTTATAATTCCCAGGATTAATAAAGTCACAGTGAGAGGTTGAGCTTTTAGTTACAGATGTGCCTGTACCACTGTTCTGTCGTGTTCTCCTCAGTCTCACACCACACACTGCGTATCATTTCTCTGTCTTACTCGCTGCATGTATCTCCTCAAGTGTTGAAGTCAATCGGCTAAGTGTCATTTTCATGAAAAATTGTTTTGAATCAAAACCAGGTGGAGCAGCATCAAATGTGACATAACACATGGAGCCTGAATCTCCTGCAAAATAATCAGACTCTACACTGATCTGTTGTACTGTTGAGGTACATATCGATGTACTGTATATAAATGTACATATGACTGGGTGTAAGTTTAATTATGTTCGCTGTTAATTCAGAGGTAAAGTAAGAGGTTGTCTAAAGAAATGTCACCATACAGTATATGAATTTCCACTATACATGATGCTTTGGGGCGGCACGGTGGTGCAGTGGGTAGCGCTGATGCCTCGCAGTTGGGACACCTGGGGACCTGGGTTCGCTTCCCGGGTCCTCCCTGCGTGGAGTTTGCATGTTCTCCCCGTGTCTGCGTGGGTTTCCTCCGGGCACTCCGGTTTCCTCCCACAGTCCAAAGACATGGTGGATTGGCGATTCTAAATTGGCCCTAGTGTGTGCTTGGTGTGTGGGTGTGTTTGAGTGTGTCCTGCGGTGGGTTGGCACCCTGCCTGGGATTGGTTCCTGCCTTGGGCCCTGTGTTGGCTGGGATTGGCTCCAGCTGACCCCCGTGACCCTGTGTTTGGATTCAGCGGGTTGGAAAATGGATGGATGGATGGATGATGCTTTGGATTGTTCTACAATATGTGTACAGGAAAAGGGGCATCTTTAGGAGCTCAACCAACCCTATAATATTTGCTACTTTGTGCAAAACAACCAACACATTGGATAAATTTAATCAAAATCTTCTGTACTTTCAGTTACCCCCTGCAAAATTTAATTCCTGAATTATAGGTAATGCAACAAAATGATCAGTCATCACATTTCTTTACAGTAATGTAAGAAATTTTGGAGTTTCAAGATGTCACTAGGTAAATAAAAAAAACAAGTTGTAGTCATCAAGAGCGTCTGCTTTTGCAATAACCTTTTGGGTTATTATTTTTATTGATAATAGTAGTCTGCAAAATATTTTAGATGTTCTTTATAAATTTGACAACAGAATTGCTCTGTCACATCTAGATTTGATAGATGAAGGTTACACATATAAGTACTACAAAAAGTAGCTTTTTTTCTCGTTTATAATACTCTGAAGGTGTTTTCATGGTGGAATGAAACATACTCACTCCAGTTTCCACTATTTGATTGATGTCCTGGTGGAACCTCTCTCCATGTTCATCCATCCATCCATCCATTATCCAACCGGCTATATCCTAACTACAGGGTTGCGGGGGTCTGCTGAAGCCAATCCCAGCCAACACAGGGCGCAAGGCAGGAAACAAACCCTGGGAAAGGCACACACACGGGCACACACACACACACACCAAGCACACACTAGGGACAATTTAGGATCACCAATGCACCTAACCTGCATGTCTTTGGACTGTGGGAGGAAACCGGAGCACCACACAGACATGGGGAGAACATGCAAACTCCACGCAGGGAGGACCCGGGAAGAGAACCCAGGTCTCCTAACTGTGAGGCAGCAGCACTACAGCTGCACCACTGTGCTGCCCGGGAACAAATAAAAATTAGAAAACTAAGATTGCTAAAAAATAAAAATATATACTGTATATTAAAATGTACCAGGCAGTTATATAGGAATAATGTATTTTTTTTCTTTTTAACAGTATTTTCATCTTGATTTTCATTCTACTTTTCTAGGTCTTCTAATTGTTTAATTAATTATTTAATTATTTACTAATTAGTGGGTCTGACTCTAAAGTAGTTGCAGCCTTTGATTATTTAGTGTTGTTTGCCTGGGCGTCTGCTCTGCTCGTTTTAAATTGTTATTATTAAGATACAATGAAGGGGGAAAACTACACAGAGAAAGGGCAAAGTATAATGAAATCAACAAAAGAGAGTAAAGCATTTAAATCTATAGAAAAAGCAGAAATATTTCTAAATGTCTTATAAATGTAAAAATCACACTGCTGTGCTTTTCTGAATGTCGAATAAAAGAAAAAAAAATACCATCTAATTAAATGAGATCAGTGCTGTCAGGTGTTATCACTGATTTGGAATCCGGTTGGAACAAAAACCTGCAGTCACAGGGGGTCCCCAGGGAAACACTGATTCAAATCATTTAAACAACAGTTTTCTCTCTTCTGGGCAGTAGAAAGACATCATTCTAAGCTTCTAAAGATAAATTCCTATCTCTTTAGGAGTAATAAGAAGGGAGGGAAAAAATACTGATTGAGAACAAAAAATGTGAAGCAAATACATGATTTTGTGTTATTTCCACACACAATCGACATTAAGAATGAGGAAGAAAGACATTTTTCATGTCAAAATATATTTTAAATACAGTAATCCCTCGCTATATCGCGCTTCACCTTTCGCGGCTTCACTCCATCGCGGATTTTATATGTAAGCATATTTAAATATATATCGCAGATTTTTTGCTGGTTCGCAGATTTCTGCGGACAATGGGTCTTTTAATTTCTGGTACATGCTTCCTCAGTTGGTTTGCCCAGTTGATTTCATACAAGGGACGCTATTGGCAGATGGCTGAGAAGCTACCCAACTTACTTTTCTCCCTCTCTCTCTTGCGCTGACTTTCTCTGATCCTGACGTAGGGGGATTGAGCAGGGGGGCTGTTCGCAAACCTAGACGATACGGACACTCGTCTAAAAATGCTGAAAGATTATCTTCATGTTGCTACCTTCTGTGCAGCTGCTTCCTGAAGCGACATGCTGCACGGTGCTTCGCATACTTAAAAGCCAAACAGCCCTATTGATTTGTTTGCTTTTCTCTATCTCTCTGACAGTCTGTGCTCCTGACGCGCACTCCTTTGAAAAGGAAGATATGTTTGCATTCTTTTAATTGTGAGACGGAACTGTCATCTCTGTCTTGTTATGGAGCACAGTTTAAACTTTTGAAAAAGAGACAAATGTTTGTTTGCAGTGTTTGAATAACGTTCCTGTCTCTCTACAACCTCCTGTGTTTCTGCGCAAATCTGTGACCCAAGCATGACAATATAAAAATAACCATATAAACATATGGTTTCTACTTCGCGGATTTTCTTATTTCGCGGGTGGCTCTGGAACGCAACCCCCGCGATGGAGGAGGGATTACTGTAATATCCTTAACATGATAAATTATGACATAAAAATAACTTACTGAAAAATTAAATTGTTTCTTTCAAAACTGTGTTTTTTAATGTATCTCACAGACATGGTTTGTTGTAGATAAAGTCTCAGAACACATAACTCTACAAAGTACACGAATATTTTAGGGTGGGAAGATTTTGTTGCAAACCAGTACAATATGTACTGTCATTTCTCTGAAATGTCAAAGGTATTGCTCTTCATAATTGGTGATCCTTGGGTTAATAATGAGTTCTGTTTCTCTCTGATTTTGTACCCAAGTAGGAACTTGTACTGAAGATGTCTGTTAATGGAAATATTGGCTAAAATGCATAATGCTTTATTCACAAAACAGAAAAACATTTAAAATGAACCACATATATGTAAGTATGTTGACTTTATGCTTAAACATCACACAGTTTTTGGAAGTGATATAGTTCCTTGTGTTGTTGGAAAAGGCAAAACAATGGCACGATTAGCCACCTCAAACTGGCGAGTGACCCCTCAGCAGAGATTTGCTGTCTTTGCTGAGGGTTCACTCAGAGTGTCACATCTACCTCCTAGAAGCTGTACTCCCTCTGATAGCACGGCTCCAAAGCATACTTAGCAGGCTGAGAAATACAAACTGCTGTTTCTACAACTCCTTAGCTAAACGGACTGCAGCCACTCAAGCCACTAACCTGTCACTACATTTACTGTGTGTGCTGTTGATACAGTCAGTGACATGTGTGCACTAAAACACAAAATGATATAAAATAGTCACCAAGTTTATAGCACGCAGTATTATTCCTGAATGTTAGTGACAGTTGCCACGTATTCATCTGCCTCAAATCTAGATTTTTCATTTGTAACTAAAAAAGCAGAAGTTGCTAGATGAAAACTGGCAAGAAATTTTAAGAGTTTTATGTGCTTTTTTATATGTATAGATATGCTGTTACTTAAGACAACCATAACCTGAACCCCAACTGTACATCAGGCCAACCCTCATTATTCTTTCGAACCTAATAACCAATTATCAACTCCTGTTTCAAGGACTTTCACAATTATTCTTTTCTTCCAAAAGAAGAAATGCAACACTACTAAGGACTGCAAGGAGGCACTGAAAATAACACTGCTTCCTCACCAGCAGTTAGAGCCCCACTTGAGGTGCCATCTTTGTGGACTTTGTACTTTCTCTCTTTCTCTTTCCTCTGGAAAGTCTTGATTTCTAAATATGTGCAATTAAGTTCATTTTTGACATTACTTTTGCTTGACTTTGTATGAATCTCTGTGTTAGTTTGTCCTGTAATAGACTGGAGGCCCATTCAAGATACAGGAATGTCCTGTTCCTTCCATATGCTTGTTAATACTTGGGTAGTCGTCATCTCTCAGCGACCATGAAAAAAGTTCATAAAAATTCATATCTGTTCTAAATACTATCTTGGTATTGTGATGGTATGCTCTTAGATGCCTGCTCGTCTTGTCATTTTATTCCCAGCATCAGGAATAGTTTAAAATATACTCGTGTTCCCCTTCTGCTCTATCTGAAAAGCATCTCTGAAATCTTTTTCATTAAATGCCATTATGTTTTGTTGCAGGTAAAATATTCCATTTCTAAACAAATATCTAATGTGCAACAATTTAATGCATTAATACGTATTCACATGGTATGAATAGTAAATTGGTTTTCTAGAACACTAACAAGGTAAATAAGGCGTAATTGGTGATTATTTCAGCTACACAGAGAGGTTAATGTGCTTACAGCAGAGTGTTGCTGCCAGTGTGAGTTCCCTGCTATGTAATTATCTGTGTTTGACAGACATGCTGAGTTACAGGGAAGTTGGATGTAATTACTCCTCCTTGTCTCCGGATCCCACTGATTGAGTTACTGAAATAATAAGCCCCTCAATCAGACAAGGCTATCTGCTGCTGGTGATCCCTGTGCTAATGGTTTGAGATGAAATGCCACAGTAAAAGGAGTATACGAACCATCACAAGTTCACTTCTTATTTCAGTTTTCCCAGATTTGCACCCTATATTTTCTGGGCTGTTGGAAATAACACCTAATAATGACTAGCAAAGATGGGCAAGGATTGCACCAAAAAACAAAAAATGAATAAATAAATAAATGCATCCTTCTGTATCCCAAGATAAAGAATTAGTCCAGATTTCAATATAATGACAGCTAGTGTCCACTGGTGACACAATGGATGAAAATACCAACCATAAGGGCTTGATTGACTTTATTATAAAGTGTAGAGGGTCAACAGCAACCAACAAACACCCATCTATCTCATTTAGGGTGTACACGGTGGAGAAGTATTCTGTGAATCAAGTGAAAAGAAATTAGCCTGCTTGCCTGTATACCACCTTTCCTCCTGTCTACCTTGGACTTGGCCCCATTGTCACGTAACAGTCAAAATGACTGCCGACTGTCGTTGTTCAATGACATCTGCATGTTAAAGGAATACTCCACCCAAAGATACTTTTTAATATATTGTTTACCTCATGTGGTTTTTAGTGATGACCCAGAAGACATTATAATCTTAGATTTTCGTGTATAACAGAGATAACAAACTGTTATAATGGTGATCTTTTTAATTTTTCTCAGACTTATTAGAAACTAAAAAAAAATATTTTTTTCTGTAATCAGAATTTTAATCAGAGCTTTCGTTTTGAAGTTCTTATTTGTTTACCGTCTTTATCGATGCCATTTTGTTTTACTGATAGACATCGCAATTTTGTGGAATATGTGTTGCCCATCACCTTGGAGAGCTTCCCATGATGCACCGGGTCAACACCAAATATGATGTCACCATTTGCATCAGTATAAAGATTCTCCAAGCAGTCGTTCAGTATCCAAAATTGAACCCAAAAGAATATAGAGCATTAAAAATAAAAGTAAATAAAATGACAATAAAATAAGACATATTTGTTTGATGTCTTTTCTTAATCAGACAACGTACGTCACTTAATTTTGGCAAATCGTGATGCAAGATTCATCATTGTCGCTGCCCACCGAAATGCCATCTTGCGAGCACCCCAGTTTGGGAATCCCTGGCCTAAACAGGGATGATCAGAAATGTAAATAGAGGAGCAGAGGGCAGGACAAGGGGGAATAAAGTAAAGAGTGCTGTGTCTAAGCAATCCATCCATCCATCCATTTTCCAACCCACTGAATCCAAACTCAGGGTCACGGGGGTCTGCTGGAGCCAATCCCAGCCAACACAGGGCACAAGGCAGGAACCAATCCCGGGCAGGGTGCCAACCCACCGCAGGATGTTTAAGCAATCAGGAACAATTTTATGAGTTTCACATTTGCACATTTGTTTCACTTTTCTCCATAATCATGTTACTTTTCTTACACAGACAATCCCACAGTGTATATGCAGTGCCCTCCATAATGTTTGGGACAAAGGCCCATTTTTCCTTGATGTACGCCTCTGTTCCATATTTTAAAATTATAAATCAGACAGATTAAAGTGCACATTGCAGACTTTCATTTAAGTGAATTTGCATACATTTTGGTCACACTGTGTAGAAATGACAACAGTTTTTCTACGTGGTTCCCTCATTTCAGGGCACCATAATGTTTGGGACAATTGACATCACAGGTATTTTTCATTCTTTCAGGGGTGTTTCATTGCTTCATTAGTCCTGCCATAAGATACCAAGACTTGCTTCGACCTACAGACTTTCTTTGGGGTCTGTCAGTACAGGCTCACTTTAATCTGTAATTTTGAGTGTGTGGAGCAGAGGGGTACATCGAGGAAAAAATGTCTTTGCCCCAAAAATTATTCCCTAAGAATATATCATGTTTAGCTACTTTATAAAATCGGGAGCTTTCTCAAGTGTACTTACCTCTACCTTTTGGATCACACCCTTTACGTGTGCACCAAAGGTTTTGATGAACTCAAAATGCTGGCACCTGATGGGTTTCACTTCAGCCGATTGCTGATTAGATTATTGAGCTCCATAATTGGCCAATCAGGTTGGGAACAGGATTAGCTGGTTGGGTTCTGCTCCATACTAGCAGTTCAGATCAGGCACCATGGCAAAATTAGGCCTGTATTGCCTTCTAATATGTAATGTGACACCAAAAGTATTGTTGGAAATGAGGATTTCAAATTCATTGCACTTTATGGAAGTGATTAACAATTATTTTTACTCAGTCTGGAATAGATTTATTGAATTGAATTGAATTCCTTTACTGTCATTGTGCCCAGTACATTAAGATTCAATGTTGCAACTCCTCCATGAAATAATCATCTTATTAAATGATAAAAATAATACAATAAAACAATAAAAATATACACTATGAAAACATGAGTACAATATACATATAGTGTAAATAGTGCAAATGGTTCATAAAATGGCTCAGATTATGCAGTTTTATGGTTGTAGAGCAAGTTTACGGTGAGGTCATTGTAAATACAAACAGTTCTTGATGTACTGATTGAGTGTGTTTGTAGCTCTTGGGATGAAACCGTCTCTGAGCCTCAAGGTCTGTGCATGAAAGGCTTTATAGTTGGAGGGGAGAAGTTCAAATAGACTGTAGCATGGGTGAGTGGGATCCATGCTGATGCTGGTGGCTTTCCTGAGACAGTGTGTGCTGTAAATGTCCTCCAGGGCAGGAAGCTGTATTACAGCAAAACCCTATAATGAAATAGAATCTGTGTTTCCCAGATACAATAATTAGCATAAGAAGGCCAGTACCTACCAATCGTATTGTCTCTTGCTGACTGAAGCCAAATTATTAAATAAAATTTAATATTCTAAGAATCAACGCTGATGTTTTCCCAAGAGTTTCTATCTAGCTGAAAATGTATTTGCTTAAAGAATTCATTGCCCCGTGCTTGTCTCTCAGAGTGGTGACACATACGTGAAGTGACAAAGCAGTCATTTCTTACAAATGACTCTGTAATACAAATGCAGTGGTAATTTGCATGCTGAGCGGGCAATGATAAAGAGCCTTAATACAAAAATGTCTTGAAAGCAAAGATTAAGAATAAATTACTTATAAAGTAATTACTTGTTAAATCTTAAAAATTAACAAAACTCTATATTCTAGTACAGAAACTTTAGAAATAAGAAGAATACATGTTTAATGTTTAAGTTCTCTTTATTATACACATGCGTACACCATTTCAGGAGGCTCACGTCAGATTAAAGTAATTTGCAGTGGCGTGAATTTCATTTCATTATTATCTAGTAAACCCCAATATCTTAACAATGATCCCAAGTTTCCATGCATTTCCTTACAATGATTTGCACTGTCAAGTTGCACAGCTCCCAATGCCTTTAGCTTATGATTCTTTCTATTGACACCATCTTACGTTTCGTTTCTAGCAGGCCCACGACTTATGTACAGCAACTTTCAGCATTGACAGATGCTCCACTGGTTTCTGTAGTGTTTTGTTTTGACTTCTTGGGCATCTTCTTCATTTAGCTAACTGGACCCATTTACTACATGCTCACGCTTTGACTCTGTCTCTGGTTGATCACCATGATTTCTGCCTTGTCCTTTTGCTAGGGTTTCCTTACTGTTCATTCTCTGACAGCTGACAACCTTCATAATATCCCAACTTTTCCTTGAGGTCGTACGTGTAGTATTCAACCAGTGTTTATTGATATATTTTTTTTGGTAGTGTCACACACATGCGATTGGGAAACAGCAAAAGGTCCTGAATAAGAATAGTACCACGCCAGACCAGGGGGTGGCGAGCTGCACTGACTTTCTTTCTCAGTCCTCTGCAGACCATCTACGGGAAATCACTTCCAGTCCCAGCACTATCGATGACGTCACTTCTGGTACCAAGAACATAATAATAATAATAATAATAATAATTCTTTGCATTTATATATCACTTCTGGTTCCAGTCCCGATGATGTCATTTCCTGTCCCGGTCTTTAAAGCCGCCATATTTGCACTCATAAATCAGTTCTGTTTTGGACTCCAACCTGTAAACAACATAAATAACAATTTCCAGCCAATACATAATGTGGACTGTTATTGTGACATATAGTTATAGTTGATATAGTTTGTAGTGAAGGCCAATTACATTTTTTAATTTCATGTTTTCATGCAGAATGGTGATAAAAAAGTTTATGATATAATACAAGCCAATTGTGGGCAATGCTGGACAATGGTAAATAATGTGATGCACGTCCATGGACCAAAAAATAAATAAATTAATAAAATCCCATATTACTTGTGTCACAATAATCCACATGTTACATATCTAGCCGTATGCTTATAACATGCAAAAACTGTTAAATAATACTTCCAGGAAAAATCAGCGCACATCATAAACAGGAAACACAAGCCGCAGAGGACTGTATTTTGGAACTGAAGACAAGACTCTTGACCAATAAATGCCTGAAGATCTGGAGAAGGATCCAAAAACTATTCTGAAAAACTGAGAGTTCCCAAGAGCACAGTGGGCTCCATAATTCATCAATCGACTAAGTCTGGAACAATTGCCTAGTCAAACTGAGCAATCATGGGAGATGCACTTCAGTAGATAGAGGGGACTTAAATCTTATCTATCCATCCATCCATCCTCTTCCGCTTATCCGAGATCGGGTCGCGAGGGCAGCAGCTTGAGCAGAGATGCCCAGACTTCCCTGACTGAAATCTTAGTTGTTCGTAAATATGGAAATAATGAGGCCATCCATCCATCCATCCATTATCCAACCCGCTGAATCCAAACACAGGGTCACGGGGGTCTGCCGGAGCCAATCCCAGCCAACATTAGAAGCAAACTTGATCCCTTAGAATTAAAAGTCAAGGCGAAAGTAAAATATTTAGGTATAATTAGAGACTCAAACCTAAACTTTAAATCGCATATTAACTAGATTACTACTGGCACTGCATTTTCCCATTTCAGGAACATTGCAAAAGTTAGACGTCTAATAACACTGCAGGAGACTTTCCAGAGTTGCTTTGCCCCTTGGGGTCCAGGTTTAGGAAGATTTTTCTTTGCAGTTACTGGAGGTCCTTGCATTTTGCTTTCTCTTGTTCTTTAGAGTTGCTTTGCCCCTTGTGGTCCAGGATTAGGAAGATTTTTCTTTGGAGTTACTGGAGTTGGTTCCTTGCATTTTGCTTTCTCTTGCTCTTCCTTGCATCTTTCTCCTCCTCAAGCCAGTGAATGGGGTAAACCAAAAGCAGCTTTTCGTCGATCCTAGGAATCTGTGTGTTTTCCCCTCCTCAGTCCTTGTCTGTTTGTTCATTTAAAAGAATAATTGACTCAATTTGCCAACAGTTAAGTCAATACAAACATTGTCCATTTACTAGCTGAGAAATACATTTGTACACAAGCCTAGGGCCTGGAAGCAAGTGTGGAACAACTCAAATTGAACAAAACAGAATAAAAAATCTGAACAACTAAATTACTGAAGGGTTACAGTATGACAAAAGTGAAGGAAAAAAATGAGTTCTCAACTAACTTTTTCTGAATTAATATTGATATAAGTTAATGTTACAAATGTGGGAGAACAGCAAAACTCAGAGACACCAAGAATAACTCACGAAGACTAGAATTATTTTTAAAAATCTATACAGTGCCTATAAAAAGTGATTCCCTTGCTTGGAAGTTGTCCCATTTTGTTGTCAGCTCTTAGAAAACTGGAGGGTCACTGCTTCCTGTTCTGATATTTCACCCCCAAAAAAACAAAATCTTCAAGGCTACGGCCACCACTCACCATAAGGTGTCATGTGTTTAGATGTGTCTTCGGCTTTGCAGAAACAGAAGGTCATTTCTTTTGTTTCTGGCTTTACAATAAATATTGTCACATTCAGGATTATGAGTTGCACAAAAAAGGCATTGAGTGAAAAGACCTTTATTCTGGCACTTCAAGGAACACTATTGGGGCTTTATTGGGTTTAGAGCTTTTATTCAAACACAAAACAAACTTGACAAATTTCTAGATATCTGCCTTATTCCAGTGATCAGCCTTCAGATTCTAAGAATATGAAGGTGTCTTCCTTGGCAGCATTCAACTAAAGAGAGAGACAGGAGCAGTGGCTGGAGTGGAGTCGAAGTCGGTCAGTAGAGGATAGTTCGAAAACACAGTGGCGCATAAGCGAGCAGGCCTTAAAGCTTTCAAGCATTGTGTGATAACTGCCTTACATGCTACTGGGTGGACTCCACGCTCACTTCTTGCTTCTGGGACCCTCTTGAACCTGAACTGCCAATAGTCATGAACTGAGATGAGCCAGGCAAATGAGGACACACACATCCAGCCAAGGGGTAAGTGCAAAAAGTGCTCTAGTGCTATTATTTAAAATTCAAATAAACAGTGATCAATAGTGCAGTGATTCAAATACTTCAATAAATAAATAACGTGTAAAAGTTAAGCGACCCTAGAGATTAAAAAGGTCAATAAATAACCCTGAAATAATCTATAAAAGCGAGGTTAAGATCATGGCAGGTATAACAAAATACACAAGAACAAATTCAAAGAGTTAGGGACCGTCCCCGTTTTAGTAAAAGTTGCGCATGTGTAGTTTGGTCTTTACAGACTTGAGTCCTAAACAGAACTGATCAAAACAAGAATGGCGGACATTTATATAATTCAAACAGCAGGAAGTGATGTAATAAGCAGGTGGCATTCTAGGAACCAGAAGTGACATCATCTGGACGTGGGACTTTGACGGGGTGGAACCGGAAGTGATCATTATTGGGGTGATTCTTCAGTTGTTCAGCAGGGAAAAGAGGAGAGAAAGTTAAAATTCAGCACCAACACCTGGTCTGGCGAGCAATTACAATTATTTGAGCCTGTAAACTGTCTCCCATTCGCACTTGTGTGACACAGTTCACTGTCTTTTAAAACTCACTAAAGCACAGGTGCATCCTCCTAAAACTGATGTTTCCTCTGCTTACTCCACAACGCCAAACCAACAGGCATAGCCAAACTTTAAAATCCAGGCTCGGGTCCCTACTGTCCCATTGGCTGCCAGTAGGGTTCCACTCTTAGCCTTGCTCCTCCTGCTCTCGCTACCACCTTCTTGGCCTTACGCAAGAGCGAGCGGTGGACCACTCCGGCTAACCCAATGAATGCTCAGCCAAATGGCCCACTTCAGCCCTTGAGTGTTGACCCTACACGCCCCCTGGCTGTCTGCCTCTATCTCCTCGCACACTGTTGTTTGCTGATCCTGCTTTCATTCGTCCTTCTTTTCCTTTAACCTCTGTCTCTCATTGCGCTCTCTCTTTCTGTTTTGATGTTCGAACTCTTCAATCTCTTCCATGCAGGCTCCTCTTAATTGGTTTGCCTAACTGGGCGCAGGTGTGATACTCCACTCCCTCCAAGGTAAGAATAAGGCACCTGACTGACACTCGCATTCACACGTGTATGCACAATCCGCCAGACACCCCTTATCATCCCCAGAATGAAGCGTGCTCACTCACACCCTTACCTGATTGGACCCTGAAACTGCCTGGGTCGCGACTATGTGACGGTGTGGGTTGGCTCCTTGTCCCGCTTCTATTATGGGAGCCTCTTTAACTCGACACCGTTAGCACCGTAACCGAGATGAGTCTTGCAGACGAAGACAAACCATACTTGGAGCAAGTGGATGGTGTAAAACTGACCGGTGCTTTTATTTAAAAAAAAAAAAAACAATTGTTCAAAAAGTGCAGTGCTTCAAGATGTTCCATAAATAAATAATCCATAAAAACAAAGGTGAGATGGAGGTTAAAAATAAGTAAATCCATTAAAATCAGAGGTTAAAGGTCTCTGGAAAGTTCTCTAAAAACACTAGCCTCTGTGCCCCTTTAAAACCGATTCCTCCTCATCTAACCCCTTCCCGGATCTTGCAGACCAAGGAGAGATCAACCAGCAGATGCAGAAAACCTTTTCTCCAGGCTTGTGTCCTTGTTGCCACTTTTCCTTGGCATTCCACGGGGGAGACACCATGCCGTGCTCCGCCCGTACCTCTGCCAGTCCGTTGGCTTCACCCGGCACGAGTGCCCTGTCCTCCCACCGCTGCCAGTCTGTCAGCCACTCCCAGCGAAAGCACATTCCTGAGCCCAATGGTCACTCCTGCTGTGGCACGACTGTTCAGCTCCCTCCTGAGTGCTGACCACCTACGCTTCCCCCCGGGGCTCCAAACCCATCCATCTGGTTCCTTTCCTCATACCGCCTCACTCTCACACTCCTGCCTCTCTTCTTTTCCTTTTAACCTCTGCTCTCTTTTCTTTAGTTCATTCCTCTTCCCTCCTCTCTTACACTCGTGCTTCCCTTTTCAAATGTGGGGATGTGGCACAGATGCAGCAATCAGCAGCTCCCGGCGTCAATTAGGGGTGCGGACAATCCTACACCTGTACACTAAGTGCACAGCCGTCCACTCCCGCATCGCACACGGGAATCACTCTCACCACGCTCCCCCACAAAAAGACGAGATTGCAGCGAATATTTATTTAAAACGCCAGTCAACCGCGGACCTCACTTTACCACAGACCATTCATTTAAAGTCGCACTTTGTAACGGACCATTCATCACAGCCACCCTCCTCTACTATTCCCGCACTAGTAAATGTAAAGTTATTTGAAAGTGTGTATGTTTTGTATTTGATTGCTGTTTCAAAGTGTTCTTTCGTTGTGGCTAAACCAGCACCAGAGAAGAAAACCACAGTGCTGTGTAAAAGTTTGTCAGGTTAAATGTTATTTAGTTTAATTTAATTTAGTTTAATCCTTTCTTTTTTATTGTGTCTTTTATAATGTGCACTCACATGGCCAAGAGTTTCTCTTCTAGCTAAAGGATGGCATACTATCCTGAAATAGGCAATCAATACAATGTATTTAGAGTTGACTTGAATGACGCTGGAAGATCGGGTCGAGAGAGGAGCAAAGACTCACATATAAAGCGCAAATCACTTCTAATTAAATATGAAAATCATACAGATGTACAGTACCAATAAAGCGTGTTCACCCTTGCAAATTTTAACATTAAATCCAAGTGGATTTAATTTGGTTTTTGTTTTTTGACACAGAAAAAGACTCTTTAATGACAAAGTGAAAACAGGTCTCCGCAAAGTGGTCTAAATTAATTACAAATATACCATACCATTTCCTACGTGTGCTTAATTATAAGCAGGATCGCAGGTGGCTGCAGCCTATCCCAGCAAGCATAGCAGAAGCAATTCCTGGATATTGCAGGGTGAACACACATACACATTAGGGCCAACTAAACATTGCCAATCCACCCTAACCTGCATGTATTTAGACTGTGGGAGGAAACCTTCATAGACATGGGGGGTACATACAGATCCCAAACAGGGAGGGCATGGGATGTGAACCCTGGTATCCTTATTGCAAAGCAATGGTGCTATCACTGCAACACCCTATTTATAAAAATAAAACACAAAATAATTCATCTCATAAGTATTCCCTCCATTTAATATGAAACACGTCAATCTTCACTGATGCTGCCAGCTGGGTTTAGAGGTCATGTAATCAGTTCAATAGAAACCAACTGTCTGGGGTTTCAGTTGATTGTACCTGAATGTGGAAGGAACAATTTGTGGTGAGTCATTATGGTGGACTAACTTACACAATGAAGACAAAGGAACACTTCAAGCAATTCCATAAATTGATGACTGAAGAGTACAAGTCAGAGGATGGAGATGAGAAAATAACCAAATTACTAAATATCCAGTTAAATCAATCATGAAGAAATAGAACATGGTACAGCTGGATAGATAGATAGATAGATAGATAGATAGATAGATAGATAGATAGATAGATAGATAGATAGATAGATAGATAGATAGATAGATAGATAGATAGATAGATAGATAGATAGTGTAAAAGACAGGGGGTGCCACAGAGCCACAAGACCCCAGACACACCAAACTGAAGAGTTCCAGGTTCAAAACAAAGGTTTTTATTGCACAAAATACCTTATACATAGGTCAGTCCACAGCTTTTCAATAAACTACTTCTCCCTTTTCCTCCTTCAGGTGAGCTTTGCCTTCTGCATCCCAACTTTGTTTCACTGGAGGAGGCTGGACAGCTCGCTTTTATGTCAGACCCTGGAGTACTTCCAGTACTGGGGCAGAAATAGCCCATTGGAAGTAGCTGTGGATCACATGAAAGCCTCCTGAAATAGAGAGTCCCTCTCCCTTAGGCACCCCCTGATGGCAAACAAGGACCCCAACAGGATTGTCCCTTAGGATTATGACTCCCATATCCCCCTGCGGGCATCTCTACTGGGTCCACGCCAGCTGAGCAATACCATCTATTATATTGGGGGAGGATGCTTCAATAGTTAGATAGAAGTTTATTTGTCCCCAAAGGTAAATTTGGCTTTTTATAGAAGCTCTTTAAATAAATAAATATATAAATAGGTAGATAACTAAATAAATAATACTACAAAATAAATAAATATACACACATATTTTGGTCTGAGCACACACCAGAATGACTATAAAAGAGGAAAAAAAGAAATAAAAATTTATGGCTTGGCTGCCACAGTCTGTACCAGTGAGGCATTGTGCGGGGCGTATTGCTGTTGGAATCCCAGTCATGTTTCTTGACACACTTCTGCTGAATAATTTGTTGGCTGAAAGTCCTCAGTGTTAGTGTATCAGAAAAAGAATATGTAGCCATTCTCAAAAACCTGAATGATTGTGTAACCAGGGTAGATTTTGCAGAATATTTTTTGTTAATAAAGTTAATGTCATAATTAAAATAAGTGTGGTTGCAAATTGTAACCCAAAACACAGCAGTGGTATAAAGTGTAGCTTAACACCTGTTAGTGTTCCCTCATTGGTCCCTTCCTCAGTCTATGTCAGGCAGGTACAGGGACGGGATTGGAGGAAAAAGAGAGGACTGGAGGAACACGGAAATAAAAGAGGGGAGAGGGGACACACGTGGGGTAGAGTTGAACGCCGTTAAGAGAGAAAGGATAACTTTAGCGGAATGCTGAAGTGAGACACAGCTATAAGAAGACAGCTTTAGCAAAACGCTAAACTAGTAGAAGAGAAGTGGCAGCATAACAGCAATGAGGACGATAAAACTATAATATATTGAAACGTAGAAAAGAAAAAAAAAGAAACGTACGGCAAAACACTGGTGCTCAGAGAGGGGGAGAAAACCAAAGTTGTTAAACGATTTAGTGGGACGAAAGTGAACGCCATTCCCAAACAGGCAATATCGAATAGAAGGTGTCCAGCAGGAGTGAATGGAGCGTGCAGGAAATAAATGAGGAGAAAGTCGATAGGACACGAGTGCAACCTGCTGGTGAGTTTTTCCCAATACCAGACAGAGTTGAGACGAAAGGCCAAAGGAGGGACACAAGGAGGAAGAGTTCATCCACCCAAGGTCTGTGTGTGTTTTTTTTTAATTATTTGTTTGATATTTGTTTTCCCCATTCCTCCATTCAGGGTGCATCCCCTTTTCCTCCATTTACTGTCCATCATATTCCCAATATTAGTCCTACGTGCCATTCTTCATCCACCACCACCAACCCCCCATCCCCAACCCCCCCCCCCAATCCCTGCCCCTCAACCCCTCAACCCCCAAGGTGCTTTAACCTGGCTGGGACTCGAAAATATAATGATCATCTTTAAATAGGGATCTTTACCCACAATTCCTGCTTACAATTTGCATGTGTATGCAAATAATGCAATCTACCGATCCAAAAGAATGCATAACTACTTTAGTATGCCCAGAGCAAATCTCACAAAGGGTGGTGAGCAAAAGAGGACGATATTTGCTAAGTTTTAACATAGGTTTTAATTGTTTAATTTAATTGTTTTAATACTTATGTGTTCATTTTCATGTGATGGGCACACCAACACACAGTGCATGCTCCTAACCTCAAGGGGATAGTTTGGGTTGAATCAGCTTTTAGCAATTCACTCGAGCTACAGTCCTGTTGCCGTTTTGATTGTTTAATTTTATTTCACCATGTTTGCCTCTTCTATGCTACATTTTGAGGATTATTATTATTGGCATCATCTTTGTTGTTGCTGTTCATGTTATTTGTGGACTGTGTATGTCAGATATTAAGACTGAACATCGCTAGTATGTGAAGATAATACAAAACAATGTAATCGGACATTTGCTTTGAAGCTGAGCGTGTGTAGGTCTGTATTGTTTAAAAAAAAATGTTGCATCGCCCGGGGCCATTTCTGGGCAACAGATTGTGCTAAGCATAGGGCAGACAGTGCAGACTCTGCTGAGGCGCACAACATAAACATTTCTTTATGTTCCTGTTTGAGCCGGACAAATTCTAAACAAAATAAAGATAGGAATCTCTACATGGGGGTGCAGTAATGCGTCCTGACCACTGGATGCTTGCCTAGACCGCCTATGCCCAGCAACGGCCCTGGTTGTCACAAATATCCACTGTGATTCAATGTTGTATAATAACAAAATGTGAAATCTTCCAAGTGGTGAATAATTTATATAGGAGTTGTAGTTCTGCTTCTCATGAAAACTGGACCATTAGTTCTGAATGCGACTATTTTGCTTAAACGAAACAAAACCGCTGCTTTTACTTAATTCTGAATGTAAAGAAGTTCTCCTAGAAATTTGATTCTGTTCATCTGGACAAAGTTTTTAAGTGGGAGAAATATTTCGAGACTTATCCAAGTCTCTTCCTCAGTCTCAATTGACTGCAGGTTTCCCCAACCTTATAAACAGTACCTTTGCTTAATCACAGAGACTAGCACCATTGACAAAGGGCCAGTTGATCAGTGATATGCAAATTGTCCACTGATTAGTAGACGTGTGAACCATTCATAGAGGGTTGAGGAATGGCTGCAATCACAGCATTGTAAGATGGCGACAGATGTACCCTTAGGCCCCCTCCTCTGTTCAGAGATGGTCGTTCCTTTTTCACGTAAATGGCCTCCTTGATTCCTCTCTCAAACCAGTGCTCCTCCCTGTCCAGGATGTGCACCTCTTCATCTTTAAAGGAGTGACCACTATCCTGTAGATGTAAATGGACTGCGGAGTCCTGGCCTGACGAGGAAGCTCTTTTGTGTTGTGACATGCGCTTAGCCAGTGGCTGCTTGGTTTCCCCGATGTACAATTCACGGCACACATCCTGGCACTTAACTGCGTAAACTATGTTGCTCTGTTTGTGCCGTGGGACCCGACCCTTGGGATGGACCAATCTTTGGCGTAGTGTGTTTTGGGGTTTGAAAGCCACTGAGACCCGGTGTTTCGAGAAAATGCGCCTCAGCTGTTCCGATACTCCTGACACATACGGGATCACTAAGGGTTTTCACTTAGGCAGTGGATGTCCTTCCTCTCTCATGAATCGCTTGGAGCGTTCTTTAGGTGTCCTCCCTGCTTTGACAAAGGACCAGCTGGGATATCCACATTTACTCAGGGCCTTTTTAACGTGGTGTTCTTCTGCTTCCCTGGCCTCTGAGTCTGTGGGAATGGTGTCACTGATCAACTGGCCCTTTGTCAATGGTGCTAGTCTCTGTGATTAAGCAAAGGTACTGTTTATAAGGTTGGGGAAACCTGCAGTCAATTGAGACTGAGGAAGAGACTTGGATAAGTCTCGAAATATTTCTCCCACTTAAAAACTTTGTCCAGATGAACAGAATCAAATTTCTAGGATTTCCTTACCTGGATTATTGAGCATGCATAAAGAAGTTCTATATCAGAATGGATGTTTTTTAACTGGGTGGCAGAGTTCTAGTGTTGTTGCCTCACAGTAAGGAGACCAGGGTTCAGGTCTTCCCTGAATGGAGTTTATATGTTCTCAAAATGTCTGCATGGTGTAATAAGTGTATAATTTTAATATGTCCCTGTGCTCTGTGCAAATATATTTTATAAATCTGCCTTTTTCTACTCACATGCACAGCTGACACAGAGCCAGAATTAGCACAGGGGTTCACCATATAAGAACAGATAGGCAAGCATTATAAGACAAGACAGTTAGGGACAACTGTGAAAGGGGCAGTCAGACTGATGACCATTGTATACTATTTTTGTGTATCAAAGTCAGCATGAAATTGTATCCTCCGTTGCCTTGTTTGGAATGGCATGATTCACCTAAGTGGGGGCCTGCACATGAAGAAAGAGTATAAAGCCTTGGAACATTGCCTGGCACACCTTTGAAGCCGACAGAAGGGATGGAAGATAATGTCATCCAATCTTGAAAATCCTTCCACTGCAAAGGCGAAAATGGCAGACTCTACACATCGGGCCCCCACTCCTGAACTGGGTTCTTGCCATTGGCTTCCTTCGTCTGTTATGCAGCATAAGCCATCATTAAAAAAAGCTAAGTTATTTCTCCTATTTGATTTCTTACCACCATATCACTAAGGGAGGGGTATCACCTTTTAATATCATATCTATATAGATTCGGGTTATGTAACACGCCGCAATTACAAAAGAACTCATTCCAACAAGGGAGCTAACGCCCCCTGCTGGATACACGTGGGTCTCCTCCAGGTGGTCTGGTTTCTTCCCACAGTCTAAAGACACTCAGGTTAGTTGGACTGGCAATACTAAATTGGCGCTTTATGCAGGTTGTGATAAGCTGGAGCAGAACCCTGATCAGGACTAAGTGGGTTGGAAAATGACGGACTGACTGTTTTTTAACTTAAGTAACTGGCAGACAGACTTCTTTGTTATACTGAAAAAGAATCAGAGTCACAACAGACCCCCAGTGGCAGAATCTACAATGACTGTTGTTTTTTTTTTGACTAATGGAATAAAAATGAAGAGAATGTTCTTTCCTACTCAACGGATATCCACACATCTGTTTATTGTAAAGTTTTGTGAATTGGGTTAATTTTAGCATAGCAACATTCACTGGTCTAGAAATCTGTCAAATATAAAATTAAGTGGAAAGATAGCTCTTCTCTGCAATAAAGATGACAACTAGCATCAGGGTGAAAACATTCCGATTTACGGTACATTCAGCTACAGTGGCAAATTTCCAGGCATTTTGTAACTAAGCATATAATTACTTTTGTGAATATTGATAACTATCTCTCTTTCTCTCCTTTATTTGTTCCACCTGCCGTAATTAGCACAAGAATATTTTTTGGAACGTGTAAAGACGTTTATCCCAGTTGCTTGACAGTGAAAGCTTTTCTTGCAAAATAAAAGCAGTTCTGTTCTTTTCTCTTAATTAGGCATGCTATGCCACCACTCGTGTACGACTCCTGATTCATGAACCACATTATTCACCCGCATATCTGATGCCACCAAATCCTTCTTTAACTAGGCAGCTGACAGGGATGAACATTCAGATGCTATTCATACACCTGTGAGCTCATTCTGCATTGCAGAAAATGAAGTAAATCCTTCAGCTTTCAGCTCACTAACAGGCCAACAATGCACTACGGTGCAAATGATGTCTAAGTACAAAGCATCGACTTACAATTAAGTAGTTTGGAGACCTGAATATCAACATGGCTCAGTGTTACATGTATTATTTTTCGCAGAGTAAGGAACTTCAGTTGCATTAACCACCCAACAGAATCTGGGAGCTCAAATGACATGAAGTTGCTTACATAAAATGATGAAAGTTTGTCAGTACACCAAAAAAAAAATGCAAAGACATCAAAGCTGTGAACTGCACAATAAAAGGAGAATAAAACAAGAACTTTTGATAAAATAAAAACAACAGCAATGGTTGCTTCACACAGTATGGTAGCATAAACTATTGCCATCTACAAGGAGTGAAAAAGTAATGGAAACACTTAACTAGACGTTAATGAGCCAAAACATTATGATCACCTGCCTAATATGCTGTTGCTCCTGTGTATGCTGCTAAAACAGCTGTGATCTGCTGGGGCTTGGACTCCGCAAGACCTATGAAGATGTCCTGTGGTATCTGGCACCACCAGAGCATTAGCAGCTGATCCTCTAACTCCTGTAAACAGCAAGGGAGAGCTGCTGTGGATCAGACTTGTTGTCCCAACACATCCCACAGATCTTCAGCTGGATTGAGATTTGGGGAATTTGGAGTCCAGGGCAACACAAAAATGGCAACATTTATTTCTATAGTACATTTTCATACAAAATATGTAGCTCAAAGTGCTTTACAACATGTCAAAGAAGTAGTTACATTTAAAGAAAAACAAATTAATTTTAGATAAGAGTAATAAATAGTATACAAATGATAAATAAATAATGTGCACTTACATAAGAAAGATATATATAATCCTTGAACTCTTCAGTATGTTCCTCAGGGCATGAAAAGTTTCCACTTCCACTGGGTAATATCATTGCTTTTGATGAGAAAAGACCATTCAGCCCAAAAGAAGCTCACCAATCCAATCCACTTAATTACTCTAAAACAAAATGAAAACAAAATTTGAATGTCCCTACAGTCCTGCTGTCATGTTATATTACTTGGTAGCTTATTCCATGTGTCTACAGTCCTATGTGTATAAAAAATCTTCCTGAACTTTGTACAAAATTTACCCTTAACAAGTTTCCAACTGTGTCCCCTTGATCTTAATGAACTCAAGTTAAAGTAACAGTCTTGATCCACTGGACTAATTCGCTTGATAATTTGAAACACTCCAATCTTGTCTCCTCATAATCTCCACTTGTTTAAACTGAAAAGGTTCAACTCTTTCAGTCTTTCATCATATGTCACACCTTGCAGGCCTTGAATCAGCCTAGTCGCTCTTCCCTGGACCTTTTCTAGTGCTGCTATGTCCTTTTTGTAGCCTGCAGACCAAAACTGTACCCAGTACTCCAGATGAAGCCTCACCAGTGTGTTATAAAGCTTGAGCAGAACCTCCTGTGACTTGTACTCCACACATCAAGGCGCTATATAACCTGACATTCTGTTAGCCTTCTTAATGGCTTCTGAACACTGTCTGACAGTTGATAGTGAATAGTCAACTACTGTATGACTCCTAGGTGGTACTTTCAATTTTCAGACCTTCCATTGTGTATTCTAATCTCACGTTTACATCCTTCATGTAACACCTTACATTTACTTACAATAAATTTCATCTGTCATAAATCTGCCCAAGCATGTATGCTGTCCAAATCCCTCTTTAATGATTCAATACTTCAAGCTTGGTATTATCTGCAAACTTAACCAGCTTGTTGTTTATATTCCTATCCAGATAATTTATATATACATATATTAAAAATAGCAGTGGCTCTAGCACTGTCCCCCGAAGGACAACACTCTTAACATCAGCCAGTTCCGATGAGGATCCTCACCCCATAACCCTCTCCTCCCTGTGTCTGAGACAATTTTGCACCTACTGTATATACACACAACCGCCTGAACTCCCACTTCTTTTAGGTTGATGCCCAGCCTCTCTTGTAGCACCTTATCAAATGTTTTTTGAAAGTCAAGATAAATAATATCTTATACACCAATCTGATCATATTCTTTTGTTGCTATCTCATTGAATTCCAGCATCTTCTGATCCCATGCTGACTGTTCCCTGAAACTGTTTTTGCCATGTGCTGCTCAGTCTTCTTAATAATTCCTTCCTTAATTTACCTGTAATGTATGTTAAGAAGGGGTCTACTTATCTGCAGTTAT